>NW_025064902.1:526661-539371 GCF_019112545.1 Guyanagaster necrorhizus
GGCCAGTCAACAATCGCCTTGACTTTTTCTTCAGACATGCGAAGTCCTTCAGGTGATAGGATATAGCCTAGGTACTCCACGGAGTCCCGGTTGAATTCGCATTTGGAACCTTTGCAGTAGAGTCCATTAGCTCTAAGCCTGCGTAGGATCTCACGAACATGTTTCTGGTGATCTTCTGGGTTGTCAGAATATATGAGGATGTCATCGAGGTAGACTACTACTGATATGTCGAGCATGTCTGAGAATATATCGTTCACAAATCGTTGGAATGCCGCTGGAGCATTTGTGAGGCCAAAGGGCATGACATGCCATTCGAAGGAACCGTAATGGGTCCGGAACGCTGTTTTCCATTCGTCCCCTTTAGCTATGCGAACGAGATGGTAGGCATGCCGAAGGTCGAGCTTGGTGTAGATGCGCACAGAGTGGGCAGAGTCGAGGAGATCAGAAATGAGGGGGAGAGGGTAGCGATCTTTCTTGGAGATTTTGTTTAGGCCACGGTAGTCGACGCAAAGTCGGAGTTCACCGGTCTTTTTCTTGATGAATAGAACTGGAGCCCCGTGTGGAGAGCGGGATGGAGTAATGAACCCATTGTGCAGATTATCATCAATAAACTCTCATAGAGCTTTGAGTTCAGATTCTGAGAGAGAATAAATGGGTCCAAGTGGTGGGGATGTCCCTTCCTCAAGGTTGATTTTGAGGTCATACAGTCTGTGTTCAGGTAGTTTTTCAGAGAGGGTATCACTGAAGACATCTGCAAAATCGTGGTACTCTACTGGCACTGATGAAAGATCTGCCGGTTCCGCGGATGCAGCTTTGGCTCCAATATTAGACAAAGAAGGCTGCAGTGTGAACTGCTGGGCGCCTTCTTCTGCACTGGCTCGGATGAATGCGGCAGCGGATATGATGGAGATCTTTGGGTGTGCTTTCATAGTAAAAGATTCTGAGGGAGGATAGGAGTAGATGGGTTCATATGGGAATGAAGTCCACCGGTTACCTGATGTGGACTTGGAATGGGGTGAAGCCCCGGAAGTTGGACTGATAGAGTCCGATGGGCACGGAAGTCTCGAAATTGAGCTGAAAGGCTCGGAAAAAAATGGACTGTTGTCCTGTGGGCACGGAAGTCCCTGAGATGCGGTGGAGGCCGCGGAATTGGTTGGAGTGGGGTCCTGGTAGCTTGAACGGAAAATGATACTGTTCTCAGCCCAGTCAATCAGTGGATTGTAGCGGGAGAGCCAGTTGTATCCTAGAACAAGATTGCAAGACGAATCCAGAGGAGTGACATAGAAGTCAATGGGGAAGGTGTCTCCGGATGGGAAACAGATAGGGATGGTTGCTATTTGAGATATACAGCTCCCGATGGAGCCATCAAATAATCGAAGTTGCACACTAGGGATGGTTTTAATGGGGATTTCATTGGCAGTTACATACTTAGTGTCAACAAAGCAGTGGCTAGAGCCAGAATCAATAAGGGCAAGAAAACGTAGGATGATACAAGTTGGGGAACCATTGGGTTCCGTAGTAGTCGGCAATTCTGCTGAGAGGGGAATGTGGAAGGAGTGATTGGAAAGGGATGTTGCATTGAGAGTGATGACCTCCGGTGTGCGAATACAGTCGACGCAACCCTGAACTCGCACGGAGGGAACAGGGTTGCTTCCTAGTTTTCCGACTCCATCGGAGCCGGTTCCACAGGAGCGGTGTCGACCTCTGCTGCACGCCCCTTGGTGGAGGCTGCTGCTTTCTGCTTGTTGCAGTCCTCGGTCTTGTGTTTCGCTCCACAGAACATGCAAAGGTTGTTCTGGCGCCGGCGGTCTTTTTCTTCCTGGGTAAGACGGCCATCTTTGCCTAGCTTGTCGGCATAGGGCTTAGGGGCGGTAGATTTCGGTGTGGAGCTGGAGTCCAAGGGAGATGTGTTAGACCCCTTGGATTTGGGGTTGGGGAATTTATTGTCCCAGTTTTCACGGGCAATTTCGGTCTTCCAGGTCCAGTAGCGAGCATCAAGTTCTTAGGCAAGGAAGCGCATATCACGAAGGTTGTTTGGCTTCCCATGGTGTGCCATGTCATCCTTGATACGGGTGCAGAGGCCACGGTAAAAGGCATGGCAGAGAGAGTTATCTCCGTACCCAATTTGTGAAGCATACTGGTTGAATTGGACCATATACTTCATGACCCGATCACCATCGTGCATCCGTAGGTGTTCTAATGCATCTTCAGCATCTCCGATAGCATCAAAAGGGCCAAAGTTGCTACGAAGCTCATCTAAGAAGGCTGCGTAGGAGAATTGCCAGGCTGGTGGATTCCGCGGATTGGGGTTAAGAATGTCTGGTTCGAACCAGTTGAGCGCGGTGCCGGCCAGGAATGAAATGGCGTAGTTAACCTTGTTAGCATCTGTTGCAAACACGGTAGATCTGTCGTTGAAGTTCAACTGAAGGGAGACAATGAAAGCCTTTAGTTTGCGAGGGTCAGAGCCATCAAATAGTTCTGGTTCCTTGACCTTGGTACGGACAGTGGCTGGTTTAGGGTTGTTGAGGGAGGCGGAGACTCCTCGTAACAGGTTCATAAATTCTAGGAACATGTCCTGCTGGTTTGGATTGTTACTTCCTGTGGGGCCATCGGCGCTGCCTGGGCCATTGGGACCACCTGGTCCTCCTGGTCCACCTGGGAAAGGGTTTGGTGGATTGCCAGCCGGTTCCCGTCGGATGGGAGTATGAGTAGGGGTGTCTTCATCTCTGCCCTCTGAGTCTGGGCTGTCTGGATTCCCATGGTTGTTGCCCAGGGATAAGGGGTCTATTGGGGGGTTGGTTCGGGCACCATACATCAGGCTGGCCCGTCGGGCCCCATTGGTTGGGATGCTGGTGGCGTTGAAAGGGTTAGGGGAATCATCGTAATTAGGTTGGCGGGCAGTGAAGCTAGAGTGATTGTAGGTTTCCCTACGGGAAGGTTGTCCCCCACTGGAGGCTGATCCGAACAGGCCTGGTTGTTCCTTTGAGGCAGATGCCAGGATGTCTTCCATGGAAAACATGTTTGAATGGGTGGGCTGCCTTTGTTCAGGATCGGTCTCTGTGGGTTCGGTAAATGTGGTGGACATGATAAAATTTTCGACTCAAGGGTTTGAGTTCGAATATACTGTTAGGAACATGCCAATCGAGTGGGCTTGAGTGCACACACGGAGTCCGGCAGAGTGCGTGGGCGTTGACGAAGCTATTGGCAACGCCACCCTTGAGTCGGAGCCCAAGGATCTGGATGGACAGAACAGAGTTCTGTCAGAGAAGTGAACAGGAGTATCCTTCGGAGCGGAATCCGACAGATGAGATAGGGAGGAGTGAGTATGCAGTGTAGATGGCTTATCCAAGTTGATATTCGAACTGAGTAGCTACGATGATGTACATGGCTTTATATACTAATGGTAGCTAATTCCGAGTCGGGTTCCATTGGGTTCCAGTGTCGGTATTCGTTACCGAGTTCGGGGTCTAGATATTACAATGTGAAATATGGATGTGAAATGATACTGGTGAAATGAAATTAGTAGGTAATGGGAAGCGGTCGGAGTCTGGTGGGTGGTGTGATTGGATTCACAGTTGGTTGAGGTGACACGGAGGCCGGCGGCATGCGCGTAACATATACACTGAGACTGTTCTGAAAATTTGGCTCCAAGTGCCTCTATTGGAGATCTATATGAATCAGCATAGATGACATTGTGGATCCTTCATAAATACTCCCTGTATCTTTTCTGTGACTCTGTTCTTTTTTATTAAGGTGAGCTCTTTTTTTTCTCCAGTATTCTCAGCGATTATTTATTTTCCTTAGTCATATATGTCTTGGATACTATGAGAGGACAACATCTATCTTCAGAAATATGATAGGAGATTTTCATCTACTGCTTGCTGAACCTTAAAGAAGTCACACATTACATATATTATCATATCTCATATCTCATCCCTCTGCCTCCATCCACATGTGATGCATCTCAGCTCCTCTTACTTGTCTGCTGAACCTGGCAGTAGTGAGCTCTTCACACCCCCCAACTCTGGGCACATCTATCCATCAATATCTACTGCAGGATATCCTACCCACCTCTACCCTAAGCACATTCATAGCTCAGATGCTCTAAAAGCATCTCTCTGATGTTCTCTCTCAGACAGAATGGCAAATGTGCATCAGACTGCATCCTGACCAGCAAGTTCCTCCAAAGGTTGCTATGTGATATACACAGGTGGCAACACATCTCTCTCCACCACTGCCATAATGAGGTGCTCTGCACTCTCATGGAACACAACAACATTGTGCTGCAGGCTCTGCACCCTATACATCTATTCTATTTCATCATTGCCCCAACCACCATCATGCATGAACTCAGCAGCATCCTCCAGTATCTCATCTCTGCACTAAGCTTCTCCAGACTCATCATCACCTGCATCAACATCTTCAAATACCTTGATGACCCTTACCACATCCACTGGGAGCACCTCACTGAGCTCACACTCTACAACCTCAGCCATATCTCCATCTGCCTCATGCTCCTTACACTGTGCCCTCTCCTCATATGGTGCACCATTGGCATCCATGATGCTATGCACACCTGCCTCCCCCCAGCAGCCAAGCAGCACATATATCTACCTCCTCCACCAGGCCACATGATCACTCTCCCCCATCTTACTGCCCTTGCACTCATGCTCCCCAACATCAATCTCCCTGTGCTGTTCACCACCCCACTCCATGCTTCTGCTCTTCACACACACTCTCTCTTGCTCACTCTCCTCTGGTCCAACACCACCACCACTGCCTGGCACTCTCCACATTTGCAGGGGTGTCTGAGCTGGTGGTGCATGAGGAGGCATCATTGTCCACAGGCTGGGCAGAGTGCATATCCTGGGATATGCTCATGACACTTACCATTTGAGGCAGGGGTGAGGGGGGGGTGCATGCTTCTCCTGAAGCTTGAGGTGCTGATGCTGTGAGGGCCATGTGTGGAGGCAGGGGGTGGCACAGCATTGGTGGAGATGGTCACATCACAGTGTCATGCTGGAGGAGGAGTAGCATGGTCAAGAAAGTTTTTGTGGTCAAGAGTGGTAGATTATGATTATCTTGATGTTGGGGACCTCTGTATGCTCAAGGCACTGAGAGAAGGGAGGGCTGGAGGTGCATATTTGCAGAGGGGGGAGGAGGCTGAGTTGTGAGTGTTTTGGGCCTTAGATGAGCATTGTCAGAGAAGAAGAACCTTGCACCTTGCTGCTGTTAACATTGACTTCTGCTCTGACATTTGTGTGGTGTTATGGGATATCTCATCTCAACTCCTTTCTAAATGTTTTATTAATTGTTATTATACGAGATGTTAATGTTATCTAGGATTTACTCTCCCTGATTAATAGTGATGCGCGGACATGATAAATCTATACAGTAAGACAATTAACTCTATGGCGATTAGCAGTAGATAATGATATACTAGTTTACACAGCAAAAAGCGGCTGCAATGTACGTTACTTTGGGGTTAGGTAGAAGAACAAGAGGAACAATAGCGATACGTCTAAGGTCTAGTGCGTGTGTGATGACAAAAAGACAGTATATAAGAACAATCCCGAAAACAAGGAAATAAAAAGAAAGAATACAACAATCAACATAAGAGCTGAATGCGTGCATCAGGTATCGAAAGTCACAGGGTATCGCATCTTGAAGAGTTGAGAGCTGATATCCTGCTGTAACAAAGCATAAGTAAAAGGGGGGTACTCACTGAGCGCGAGCGACTAATACTCACTCATCAAAGGACTCTCGCGGGAGAATATATTAAGAACCAGAAGCCCGAGGCGGATCGCAGTGGGGTTACGAAAACAAGGTTTAAGTTATCAGCTAAAAAGAGTTGTATGTGTGACTTACCCAGATTGGACTGGCGCACCAAGTACGTTACTTGTTGTAGCAAAATGGATGCTTGAGCGGTGAGCGTTAGAAGGGAGCCCGGCGTGTCGGTATTAGGGGTTGGGTGCAAGCAGGTGTGCACGATGCACGTCGTGGGATACAGTAAGATGCCCTGTGGTTATATGAGTCAGTTGCTGTGGAAACAAAATGAACGAAAACCCCCACCGGCCACGGAGTATCTATTTGCAACCCAGGTGCTTCGAGAGTCCCACAGACGTCGGTTGGACAGTCTAGCGCTATTGCCAAAGTCTTGGCCAAAATCAAGACATTCCAAAACACGTCGATCCGCAAGAAGATGGTGAATGCGAATGCTGTTTCTGAACTCAGGCGACCTGCCCCGAAGTCCACGTGTTTGGCATATCATGTATTTCCAGATAATAATATCACAAGAGGACGGCCCAAAAGGTGCCTTTGACTGGGTTTTTTCTACGCTACGTCTAACGTGGATATTCTTCAGCTTCATTGACTCAGACTACCAAACTATGACTATGATCACAACCCTATCTCAGTGTCCTCAGTGCGGGTTCGCGCCACCTGAAAAGCCCCTTCCCAATGGGATCTCCATCGCTCAACTGCAGGATTTTTTTGCCTGTAATGACGCTCCCGTATGTGCCGAACGTGCGGAACTAGAAGCCGTTATCCGTGAGGGAGAGCAGTATTTGGCCTTCCTCCAGCAACGCATATCACAAACCCGGAGTATCCTCAGCTCACTCTTGAAAGAGCAGAACCGAGCAGTCGAGCACATTGCCGACTCGAAATTGGTCTTTAATCCCATCCGTCGTTTACCCCCTGAGATTTTGAGCCACACGTTTCTTTCATGTATCCGTCCGGACAGTGATAGCGACACGGATGCTTCATTGCTGGACTCCCTCAACATCACGAATTCTCCGTGGAACTTATCCTATGTCTCATCTCGATGGCGACAAGCTGCTTTGACTACACCTAGTCTCTGGTCACTCATCCGGCTCCAACTTCACAGATACCAGGGCCACATGCGTTCATTATTCCGTCTCGGAACATATTTGGAAAGGTCCGGTACACACCACCTCACTGTCGCTATCGAGAGTAGTGAGGATACATCCGGCCATCCCATTCTTCCTATAATTCTCTCCACCTCTCCCCGCTGGAAAACACTCTCCATCGGTCTTCCCTTCTCTGCATTCCGCATTTTCAACAACGTTTCCGGTTCACTGAGTTCCCTTACTTCGCTTTCTGTGTTCCTACATGGTGAACCAGACACAGACACCGAGCCGATAGCCATGATCAAAGCGTTCCATTTTGCACCGCAGTTACAAGAGTTAGGACTCACAGAATGGGATTGGGGGACCCTCTTTCACCAGCTACACTTTTCGTTCTCAAGGGCATGTCTGTATCAAATCCTTCCTCTATGTAACAGTTCCATACAAGCACTGACAACAATCCATGTGTACCATAGACTCAGGTGCCGATCCATCTGCACACCCAGATATCGGAACAGTGCACCCATATGGGCCCATATTGTAGGATTTATTGGTCCCCAAATTGTATATATCAGATGAGCGAATAGTTATCGGGATGAAGTTGAGGTGGCGGAACTTGAGACTGTTGCATGGCAATCAATGAAGTGTTCTGGTTGCAGTCGTGCAGAGAGAAAGAAGAGCCCTGCATGACAGGAAATGCACAAATGGATCTACTGTAAGGCCAAATCCAAGGTGCATGCCAGATTTTGAACAGACGTGGAGGGCAAAAGGAGCATGCTGAGATTTGGCACCATATAATATTGACCGCTTTGTCGAACATGAACAAGGGGCATCGTCACACCACCAGATCAGCTCCATCCTACATGTTCTACAACTTTAGCGAACCGCGATCGAGGATGCCCAAGGAAAAGACTGAGAGAAACAGGTGTTACGCTTTTGTAGCTGGAAGGAATTGATAACATCATCACCTCAGTATTTGTGATTTAGTAGCTCCTGGAATAATTCTCATCTCATCGATTCTTTCCAGACGTTAAGTCCACGACGACTTTGGTCAGCCGTACTGAAAGCCGCATCCATCGGTCGTCACAGTTGGCACATCAGGTAATAATCAGACCTTCGTTAGCCCGCTTTGTCTTGTCCGAATAACTTCGCACACCTCGATACCCTCAACATCTCTGCATTGTATCACTTCAATCGCCATTTCCTCATCCGAGGTCCTCTAATTCTTGCGTCGCCATCCAATAAATTCCGTCCTCATTGACTGCCACTACTCCTGCCACATACAAGCAGAAGAAAATCTAGGGGTGTAGCGACTGCACAAACAGTATCGTGGCTCTATGGTCCCAAGTCGTAATGTGGATGGTTGATCTGCCCGATTTTTCGGTCATGGCTGTGTGCAGAGTGTATATGTCATATTTGAACGGAACGGGTCTAAGCGACACGACTGAAAGATGTCATCAGTGAAAACGCCATCCAAAGAAAGTCCATAGTCACATGGTGAATTTCTGGTCTCAATTCGGGACGAGGTGGAATGTCTGGGTGATGCAAAAGTCACAATAATGGGCGTCAAGGTGTTCGCTGCAAAAGTAGGCAATACATACACTTTATATCAATTCATAGCTAGAAAACATTACAAAAGCAAAGAAAACGTTCGAACATGTATACTGACAATCTTTCACGGACACTCGCTCTCATCGACCTCGATAAACCAGCTACCTACGATACCATCCCTTCCCTATTAAGATGTCAGTGCGACATTTTCGGCACAACCCAGCCCGCCAACTGACCTTATTCTCACACGTATCAGGGTGGTCAAACTTCTGCCAGGCGAACTCGGACGGAGTAGAGAAACACATCTCAGCCCAGTTGTCCCAAGGCTCTTGATGGTTGAACAACTTTGCTTCAACCCGCTACAACGATCGCGTCACTTCAGCCCAATGTTGAGCAACCAAAACAGTGATGTGGCGTACCCGTTTATGAGCGCCAAAGCAATCCTAATTGACCGTGATGAGCACGTACACGAATCAACAGTATGACATAGACGGACGCTCACCTTCTTCTTATGATCCCCCCACCAAGTCTTACATGTCGGCTCGTTGGAGCTGACAGTCCAATGCCCAATGGTCTTCACAGCTCCATCCTGTCGAAAAACAAAATGACTGTGTAATACCAATAAGAGAACCCAGAAGAGAACGCACTATCAGTTCCGAGGTGCAAAGTTCTGGATGATCATATGTGATACCGTGGATATCGATGCTTGTCTTCATGCACCAGCCATGAGCATCCTCGCTGGCTGGTACATTCAACAGTTCCGCATGATACATCCTCTTCTCATACCCCAAACATCGCTTCTCCGACGTCAAATCCCACCATACCAGCTCTGCGCGCTTCCTACGCTCCTCGTCAGCGAGTATTGCATCCTCTTTAGCCCAGACGGCATCCTCTCTACGGGCCACAGCAACCAGTCTGGCCTGGATTGTCCTTTCTTCTCTCTCCCTCTCCACTTTCCTCCTCTTGTCCTCCTCCTCATAGGCCAGTCGCCTCTTCTTATCCTCCTGCTGATGCGCAAGCTTCCTCCGTAATTCCTCACCTTCGATTCTCTTTGCTCGTTCCATATCCTCGCGACGGCGTATACGGTCTTGGACGTCTGTACGGTTGGTATTGGTATAGTCACTAACGAGGTGGAAGGCAAGAAGTGCCACGACGAAGATGAATGCCAGGACTTTGAGCGTAGCCAAACGCTTTCCACGTGTAGCTAGTGGCTTCAGCGGGGTGCGTTCATCACTAAGACCTGGTAAAGTTCTAATAAGCGCCGGTATACGAAAGAGAGTGCACTAAAGCACCTGCTTCTTCATTCCGAACCGTACGGTAGCTTGGCGGTGGAGGAGACCATACTCTGTTGCAATACGATGTCAAGCAATGATAGAAAGAGTAGGGTAGAAGAGCTTACCTCGAAGAGTTGTACATATCAAGATGATGGTAAAAAGGAGGAATGATGAGTCAGAATAGCGCGTTTTAAGGGGCCATGCGGTTGAATCCCACACTGTTCGGCAGAGGTGCCGTTCGTGCGTAAAATGCATTTCTACCCGGTCTGTTCCCCAGGTTTAAATTCCTGGAGACCCCCTGCACGTTGAAAGCGACTGTGTCGCTGCAATAGCCCTCACGAAAAAATAGAATAGAATAAAATAAGAATACGGCCTTTAAAGCCTACAAGTGCAGCGCTTAACTGGCTTATTACGGAAATATCAATCTGCCAAATGGACGTCCGATATCGCCTTCCATCGGCTGAGTCGGTAATGATCTTCACAAGGATGATCACCAATGAGAATTAAGATGAAAACCGTGATCAGAGAGATACTGGATTTGTAGTTGTTAAGAGGCTCAACAATCGTTTCACCGAATATTCATACCTGACATCTCTATCATGTTTCCTGATACATCATAGTGGGCCAGTCGCTTTCACTTCTTTCAGTCCTATTCTGGCGCGAATGACCAGTATTTTTACGTTCTTGGTCACGCAATTCCCACGGACATTTCCGTGTCTGCGGAACATGATCAGCATGAACATCAATTCACTCCTTTCCTACTTAATATTTCCCAAACCAATGTCTGCCAGCATTCCCCAACAACTCATAGATGCAATCATTGACTAGCTGAATGATCCCCTAAAACCCTGCTCTCTGGTCTCCTGTGCCTCCTCCCATCAAACTCACCAATATCATTTTTCTCAGTCCTCCGACTTTCCGGTTCTACATCTTGCAAAAGATACATTCGACTCACCTCAAAACCTCCATCATCTCATATCCCACTGTTCCCGAAACGAATCCGCCTATATGCGAGCTAGAGCCCAGCTGAAACTTTCCACTTGTTCGACAGTACGACTAGGGCTGGGATACCTTCTCATTCCTACTCATCGATCTCTCCAGACCATACAGAATTGTCCAGCTTTCTCAGCTTGAGCATCCTCCTTGAAGGGTCACGCCAGCTGCGGCACGTTTCCTTCAATTACTTGCTTCTGAATGGCAACCACAGCATGCCATCCAGGCATAATACCCGCTTATATCGACACTTTAAGCAGTCCGCTCGACCGATTGCAGAGGTTTTGAAAGGCTTAATTTCTGGTCCACATGGCTTTATCTCGTGCAGTCCCTTCAATATACCTTTCACTGGAGGCATAAAAGCGATTCGAAATGAAACTGCTGCTATTCCACACCAAAGCACTTGCACATTATCCAATCAATACATCGTAGGTTAGGCAATCTCAACGCAGAATTTCCTCATTTTTTTGAAATTTCCAACCAGTCACAGGGAAATCCACACAATTATCTTCCAGTCAATTCAGATATCAGCACCTTTCAACGTCTGACACTCGGCCTCCCAAGATGGAACCACATGACATTCATCTCATACCGTGTTTTCCAGAACTGTTTGTCGCTCGAACTTAATATGTAAATGTATCCATCCATCTTTGCCCCAAAGTCCATTCTGAACAACACCACGTTTTGTCGGTAAGTTTCTCACTGATGTTCATCCTTGCAGCTGGGGTTCCATGGCTATCGACCTCTCGTCGAGCTACACCACATTGGCCGCTGGTACCCTGACCGAGGATGCCTGGCGGTGTGATGTCTGATACCAGTAGCAGTGGAGGTATGGGTGGCGGTAATGGTGCTGCCCCGTCCTAAATATGTAGAGCCCTTAGGATACGTACCCGAATTTTTGCTCTGCGGATTTCGATTTCGAATCATCATCATGACTTGCCTTTGCCCATGATAAGCGAAGGCGCACAAGCCAGCATTGAATGCAATATGCCAGGTTGATGCCACATAACGAGTTGTTGTGTTGATGAATTAGGATGAAGGAGTGATTCAAGGTGTCTTTAAGGGTTGATCTAGAAGAGTATGAGGATGTATCTTAGACCATGTGTGTGGCAGCCTAAGTGGACGTATACACACCACGACATCCAGGCTCCAATGCAAGCATCAAAGAAAATGGCACAAGCGGTTAGTAGTAGTAGTAGTAGTAGTAGTAGTATCATTTGTAAGCGGTTCCATGGTAATATCGAAGAACGTGAAGGCGGGACTCGAGGGCCTTATAATGGCCAGACGTGGCACTGAATAGAGGTCTCCAGTTATCCAATTGAAAAGTGTCAGAAATCCCCGAGCCCAAATCATCGAGGTTGTACAACCTTGCAGACGGGACGGGATGGTCATCCTGCTTTGAAGATTCCCTCAAGACAGGATAGGCTCCCACCGAGACTAGAGACATTCAGTACAACAGAGATGAAGCTATCGGGACCGTGGTTTTCTCCCTTTCATATCCCGAGTTCGATGGTAGCACATCAAGTTTGGTCTTGATGAGCATTTCGCATGTGGGACTTGGACATTTTATGGTGATGCGAATAACTGCATATAGATATGACGGCCCAATGGATTATGATTATCTTGACGTTGGGGACCGCGGTACGCTCCAGGCGCTGAGGGGGGGGGGGCTGGACGTGCATGTTTGCAGAGGAGGGGGGGGGGAGGGCGAATTGTTGGTGTCATTGGCGTTAGACCGGCATTGTCAGAGAAGAAGAACCTTGCTCCTCGCTGCTGCTGCTATTAACGTCGACCTCTGCTCTGACATCTGTGTGGCGTCACGGGATCTCATCTCATCTCAACTCCTTTCCAAATGTTTCATAATACGGGATATCAACGTTATTACTGCACCCTGAGTATTAATAGTAACGCGCGGACATGATAAATCTATACAGTAGGACAATTAACTCTAGGGCGATTAGCAGTACATAATAATATACTAACTAGTCTATGCAGCGAAAAGCGGGCTGCAATGTACGTTACTTTT